>NC_071503.1:55000-65000 GCF_028408465.1 Anastrepha ludens | reverse complement strand
AATTGTGGGTCAATGTAAGGAGCTGCCCCCCCACTCGCTCCAGTTCGACACGCGAACGACCCTCAACCAAAATGAGAAGGTCGTCCGCATACGCACAGTGTTTACAAAGTGGCTCTAACTGCCGAAGCAGGGAGTCCATCATGAGGTTCCAAATGAAGGGACCAGAGATGGATCCCTGCGGACAGCCTCGAGCCACTCCAATCTCCACACTCCCGCCCACTCCTACAATAGATGCTTTTCTGTCCGAAAAATAACTCCGCCATAGAGCAATTTCCGGACAGCCAAGCTCCTCTAGCCGTTGTAAGACACGGTCCCAGCGCAAATAGTCAAATGCCCCCTTGAAGTCAATAAATATGCCACGGACATATTTATTGGCGCTTTCACTTACTACATTCTGGACATACAACCACGCATCTTCTGTACTACGTCCTTTCCTAAATCCATACTGCCTATCCGACCTAACACCCCGAGTTAGCTCCTGAAGCCGCTCAACCATAACCCTTTCCAGCACTTTTCCAAGTACTGGAAGGAGGCTGATACCACGATAAGATCGAGGATCGCTCCTGATCTTATCGGGCGACTTCAAGAGTACAACGACCCTAGCAACTTTCCACTCGCGGGTAGATAGGGACATCATCGTCTGGTGTTTTTAACGTGAGTACCTGCTGGCGACGGCCCGAACCCACGGTGCTCAAAAGCACAACGTATCAATACAATGCGTTGATCAGCGCCCCAAAAATGCCGAAGCATTTAAGGATACCGATTGGCAGTGTGGCATGGACACACTGACCACCTTGGTAGGGCTCGAGGCCTACCCATACCTCTGCCGTTCTTTGGGTCCCGACACCCGGTTAATTGCAACACTACATCGAGCTAAAGCTCTACCCGCGCTTTAGGTCTCAACCACAGCCACCACGAAAACCTCCCCGAAGGGCCGTTCCCATAGAACAGGTCAGAGCGAACTCTGAGGGCTCCTGTTCCCCGTGGTACCGAGTTAAGGTCTCCGGTAAGACATCGAACCCGAAGACTCTGCCAGTTGAGCATCCATACTACTCAGGCACTGGCAAACCTAGATTTTAGTCGCCTTTTACGACAGGCATACCTTACCTCGGGCATATTCTAACCCCTGCACCGCTGGGGGGAGTAGATAGGGACATCGTCGTGTAGGGTTTTTACGTGAGTTCCTGCTGGCGACAGCCCAAACCCACGGTGCTCAAAAGCACAACGGATCAAAACAATGCGTTGATCAGCGCCCCAAAAATGCCGAAGCATTTAAGGATACCAATTGGTAGTGTGGAATGGACACACTAACCACCTTGGTAGGGTTCGAGGTCTATCTAACCCTCTGCCGTTCTATGGGTCCCGGCACCCGGTTGCATTGCAACTCCACATCGAGCCAAAAGGCTCTACCCGCATTTAGGTTTTAACCACAGCCACCACGATACTCCCCGAAGGGCCTACCTCAAGAACAGGTCGGAGCAAGCTCCGAGGGCCCCTGTTCCCCGTGGTACCAGATTTAAGTCTCCGGTCAGACCTCGTAGCCGAGACTACTACCAGTTGAGCTTCCATACAGCTCTGGACTGGTGGCCATTCCCCACACCTAAGCCCCAATCCCACAACAGAATGCACAGACAAGAACGGCTAAAAACTAATCAACTGAACGCCTTAAATTACGTCGCCGCCTAAACACCTCACGCGCATATTGCCCTAACATTTCGACATTCCGACGGTTGGCAATCACACCACTCACATCATACCGTCCATCAGTCCAACTAATCCCCACACCCGCAAGATTCCTAATGTCTGAGTACATCGGGCATTCACAGAGGACGTGCACCCAGTCCTCTCTTGCCGACCCACAAACACATTCCTCACTTGTGGACAAGCGCCTCTCATGCAAATATGCATTAAGAGGCCCATGTCCAGTAAGGAGGAATCCTAGGCTGAGGGAAAATCCAAAATCTGGATTTTCCCCGACAAAGGAAACATCCCGAATGTACTCGTATGTCACGCGACCTTTGGAACTATTGTCCCAACGGTTTTGCCACCCACGAAGCATACATTCATTCAACAACCTTTTACACTCTAAAAACCCCCTTCCTACATCACCGTCGGATAACCATCCAACACGCAGCGGCATACAAAGCCTCCTTCTCAACCTGAAGGCAACCGCCCGTTGCACGACTAACAGGTCAAGAGGAGGCGCACCTAACAACACCTGCAACGCATCCGTACTCACTGTACGGCATACAGGCAAGCAGGCAAGCAACATAATGCGCTGGCACGCCATCAGATGACGTTTGCCAACCGACTTTAAAGCCCATTCGTACCATATAGCGGCACCATAAGTGGCACAGGCCACAAATAGGCCCCGATATACGGTACGAACCGCGCGTCGGCTAAGACCCCAGTCAAATCTGACTACGCGACGCACTTGCCCAACAATTGCCTGCAGCCGCTCCCTCAACAACACTAAGTGTGGAGTAAAACACATCCTTTCACTCATAGTTACCCCCAGGTATTTGACTTGCGTCACATACCTAATCCCTACCCCATTCAAACGGACAATCGGTGGACGACTCGGGGACAATCTGCCCTTAAGCAGCATTGTCACCGTTTTGTCCATCGATATATCCACTCCCACATCTACCCCCCAATTGTGGGTCAATGTAAGGAGCTGCCCCCCCACTCGCTCCAGTTCCTCACGCGAACGACCCTCAACCAAAATGAGAAGGTCGTCCGCATACGCACAGTGTTTACAAAGTGGCTCTAACTGCCGAAGCAGGGAGTCCATCATGAGGTTCCAAATGAAGGGACCACAGATGGATCCCTGCGGACAGCCTCGAGCCACCCCAATCTCCACACTCCCGCCCACTCCTACAATAGATGCTTTTCTGTCCGAAAAATAACTCCGCCATAGAGCAATTTCCGGACAGCCAAGCTCCTCTAGCCGTTGTAACACCCGGTCCCAGCGCAAGTAGTCAAAGGCCCCCTTGAAGTCAATAAACATGCCAAGGACATATTTATTGACGTTTTCCCTAACTACACTCTGAACATACATCCACGCATCTTCTATACTACGTCCTTTCCTGAAACCATACTGCCTATCCGACCTAACACCCCGAGTTAGCTCCTGAAGCCGCTCAACCATAACCCTTTCCAGCACTTTTCCAAGTACTGGAAGGAGGCTGATACCACGATAAGATCGAGGATCGCTCCTGATCTTATCGGGCGACTTCAAGAGTACGACGACCCTAGCAACTTTCCACTCGCGTGGAAAATATCCCTCCCATATGCATTTATCATAAATGGCCTCCAAATATTCCGGAATGAACTTCCACAAGCATTTGCACATCTCTCCGTTCAAACCATCGAAACCTGGAGACCGTTTAGACCTGACCAGGCCAAACGCATAGTCCAACTCCCCAACGTCTAGTGGAGGGACAGGCACCTCTTGTGCAGGAGGAACTTGAACCTCAGCCCTGGGAAAGAACTCGCCTAACAAAACATTGGCGCACTCTCTCCACGTCGATAATACAGTATCACCTACGCGAAGAGAGCTAGCCATCTCATTTCGACGACCCCGACAGATCCTAAAGACCTGTCCCCAAGGGTCGTCCCTATTTTCCCCCACAAATCTCCTCCACTCTTCCTCCTTAACTCTCACAAGCATCTTCTTATATTCTTTCATCCCTACACTAAATTGATACTTGAGCTGAGACAGATTCTCCGAATTGGTCCGCCTGCCGCGTTGAAACAACCGCCTCAAGCGCCGGACAGACCTCCTCTTTGAGTTCAACTCGCTAGTCCACCATTTCACACCTTTCATTCTCACAGCCCTAGCTTTCCTAAACACTGAGTCATTCACTCCCCAGACACATTCAGATAGACGAGCAATTTGCTCGTCAACCCCCAATTCCTCAAACTCACTAAGCGGTATATCCAATACCGCTTCCCTAACAGTATGTCCATATCGGTTCCAGTCAGTACACGAGGTACGCCATCGCCTCAATGGACTCCCCCCTTCTAGCTGCGGGGTACGGGGAGTAACCATAATTTGTATTAAATTATGGTCACTAATTCCCCAACCCCCCCTAACACTCCATTTACACTCGAACCTACTCGCTGCTGCGTCATTCATGAGCGTCACGTCAATGTCACTCACACCTCTAGGCCCCTCAAACGTATACCATACGCTTGGTTCGTTTGCTACGAGGAGGTTATTCGCCACAAGCCATTCGCTCATAACCTCACCCCGATCGTGGCTCCGATATCCAGCACTATGCCTGGATACCTTGCTGAACCACATCGGGGAGGTAGCATTCGCATCAAGACACACGATGGCAGGAATGCTACTCTCATGTAGTAGCACCGCATCAATGTATCTTAAGTAGGGCTCTAGAGGCTCGTCAAACTTGCAGTACAAGCTGACGACATTCATTCTGCCGAATTCCCCCTCGACACACACACATACTCCCCACTGTGATGAGTCAACTACTACACAAGAGTAGCTTGGCTCACACACAGCTACTGCGGCATTGACTCCAAGGTCCGTAAAGACCCTGAAGCCCCCAGGAAGACCTCTCACCACCCCATTGGTGGAGTATGGTTCCTGGAGCAAGGCAATGCCGCAGCCCCCCTCCGACATACACGCCCCCAATTCACACATCACGGCATAAGACCCCTGACAGTTCAGTTGATATAGTTCAACCATCAATGTCTAGCGTTCGCACGGGCAACAATGGCACAGTACACCGGGCAGACAGTGGACATCATCAGATGTCCGGCTGGCTTGCCCTTAAATGCACAGTTGCGACAATGCGGGGCATTGCCGCAACCTGCACTCCTGTGCCCTTCCTGCCCGCACCTCCGGCAGACATCCTTCTTGGCTCTGCATTCTGCCACCCTGTGATCGAAACCCATGCATCGGAAGCAGCCGGGCGTCAGTTGGTCCGGCCGTACCCGGAAGGAAAACCACTTAACGTAGCAACGACCTGCTTCCAGGAGGGCGGACATTAGCATGTCCGTTCCCTCAAGGACAACATTCGTCACCCCATCGGGGCTGACCTTCCAAGGACGGCTGATCATCCTCACGTCCTTCTCAAGGCACCCAGGGCTGAACTCCTTGAGGTTCAAACGGAACAACTCTCCCATGAACTCGTCAGGGGAGATCTCCGTGTGGACCCCTTGGACCACAACCCTAGGCCCCAGCTTCCGACGTATGCTCACATCGAGCCCCACCTCGGAAAACTTGGCATTTTTTACCAAGTTATCCCTCTCAGCAACTGATGGGGTGCGAATAATCGCACCTCCATCCTTCAACGGGCGTACCTCGTGCACCCTTACCCCCATGGAAGGCCCTACCTCCTTTACCACTTTTTTGATCACCTCTTTGGACGTAGTGGGGGTCTTACCCCTCACTACGACCGACCAGGTCTCAACTGGCTTGGGCACCGGCAACGCCGGCAACACAGGCGCAGGCGCCTGAGGTGCCGGCATCATCGCTGCACCAGCCAGCGCAGCTCCAGCCGTCCTCTGAGGTGCTCCCTCCCTCGTTATCTTCGTGGCTTCTAACCGCCCACGAAGATGGGCTATTTCCGTCACCATTTCCACAAACAGTTCCTCGAACTCCAAGGAGTATCCCAGGAGGTCTTTTGCCACACTTTTCGGGACGTCGTCCATATCTATGACGGCTCCACTAAAGGCCGTCACAATGGACTTGAAGCGCCCCATAAATTCGCCCCCAATTTTTATTCCCGAATTTTCCAGGGAAGCACCGAAATTCCTGCGGATTTTCTCCATGCGCTTCCCGGCTGGACCTAATTTATCCCCTGATTTACGCACCTTTTTCACCCCCCCCTTTTTCTCCCCCTCGGAAGCGCCCTCGCTTCCGCTTACCCCCGACTTACCTTCAGGTAACTTAGGGGCTACCTTCCCCTCGTCACTCGCCTTTACTACCGGAACTGCTGCACCTCCAGCGGTCTTCTTCCTAATACGGGGAGGGGACCGCAAAATAACCTCCTCCTCCCCCGACGTTGTCTCGTCCATCGCCGACGACGGTACAACAGAACCGATGGGAAGAGGGGTATTCGCCCTCTTCCGCATATCGCTTAATTTGGGCATCGCCCAATGCCCCACCAACTAGCTTGACGAATCCGCCGTATATCGCTCCCAAGCAACAACAAAAACAGGTCACTCTTGGGCGACAGTAAGGTACTACAAGACAGGGATGAGTCCCGCACAGGCACGCACACAGCAACCACACCTAACGGCAAGCCAAAGCAACCGCGAGGACGTAGCCCACACCACCAGCCAAAGGTCTGGCAAAGGCCACCACCAATGCCCTGCCGGACAGAACACCGTTCCCCGCACAGGGACGGGTCGACCAATATGAAGCTAACGCCGGGCTCGACCGTAGGCCAAACGCAGCACACTGTGAACACGGCACCTGCACAAGGTATTCAACCTTGGCGCAGCACTATACCACCGCACAAAAAAGAACACCCCTTTTATCGCTGCCGAAGATAGCAATATAACAGCACGCCAAACTATCAACGCACTCACTATATCCACGCCGAAAACTAACGGCACGCACCAAGTACCACGCCGAAAATTAACGGCACTCGCAAAAACCACGCCGAACCAATAACGGCACACACGCAAGAGTATAACCAATAGTTCACCGCACACTGTACGATACTATGTACAGCCACGCACACAGCTTGGCGTCACTCGAATAACGGTGAAAGTTCCCGTATCCGCAGAATGGCACTCACTTAACACAGTTGCCCGTCAACAAAGTACAGCTACTGTACAGCCACGCTAAAACGTAGCGTCACTAAAAATTCCGGTGAAAACACAGCGGTATTTTCCCGTACTCACACAACGGCACTCACTAAGCACAAAGCACAATGTGCCCGAATCGATGTACAGTTCATGTACAGCTACACTGTAGCGTCACTCGAATAGCGGATATAGCACAAAACGGAATTCGCAATAATTTATGCGCTCACGACACGGCACGTCTTCACTGCTCAACAATCACAATGAGAATGAGTAGATAGGGACAGTAGGAATCTCGTTAATCCATTCATGCGCGTCACTAATTAGATGACGAGGCATTTGGCTACCTTAAGAGAGTCATAGTTACTCCCGCCGTTTACCCGCGCTTACTTGAATTTCTTCACTTTGACATTCAGAGCACTGGGCAGAAATCACATTGTGTCAACACCCGTTAGGGCCATCACAATGCTTTGTTTTAATTAGACAGTCGGATTCCCCAAGTCCGTGCCAGTTCTGAATTGATTGTTAATTGATAATCGTTATAATTTAAAAAGAATATATATCGAATGATATAAAAAATTTTAGCAAGAAAGTTCCACAATTGGCTACGTAACTACTATCCGGGGAACAAGAATCGTAATTCTCTATTTACCCAGAACGAGTACATAAACCATGGTATTGCTTCCCAATCAAGCCCGACTATCTCAATCTTCAGAGCCAATCCTTATCCCGAAGTTACGGATCTAATTTGCCGACTTCCCTTACCTACATTATTCTATCGACTAGAGACTCTTCACCTTGGAGACCAGCTGCGGATATTGGTACGGCCTGTTGAGAAGTTTGCGTGACCCCACCATAAATTTTCAAGGTCCGAGGAGAAAATATCGACACAACAGTAAATGTCATGCTCTTCTAGTCCATCTACCATATCTCTCTTCGAAAGACTTCCATGGTAGTACGACTATAAAACAGAAAAGAAAACTCTTCCGATATCTCTCGACGGCTTCTTTATGGTCGTTCCTGTTGCCAGGATGAGCACAAGGCCCATTTTTAATAACAAACGGATACTCAACAGGTTACGGAATTGGAACCGTATTCCCTTTCGTTCAAAATAATTCAAGTATTTAATTATTTTTTAATATATATATATAAATTTTATTAATATTTTTTTATTAAAAACTTGAAAATTTTCGGCTTTCGCCTTGAACTTAGGACCGACTAACTCGTGATCAACCACTGTTCACACGAAACCCTTCTCCACTTCAGTCCTCCAAGGTCTCATTCGATTATTTGCTACTACCACCAAGATCTGTACCAATAGCGGCTCCATGCAGGCTTACGCCAAACACTTCTAAGCACACTATTGTACCCTCCTACTCACTAAAGTTTCAAAATTTATAAATCAATCGAAATTGTTTTATAAATCATCTACTTTAGCGGTAATGTATAGGTATACAACTTAAGCGCCATCCATTTTAAGGGCTAGTTGCTTCGGCAGGTGAGTTGTTACACACTCCTTAGCGGATTACGACTTCCATGTCCACCGTCCTGCTGTTTTAAGCAACCAACGCCTTTCATGGTATCTGCATGAGTTGTTAATTTAGGCACCGTAACATTACGTTTGGTTCATCCCACAGCGCCAGTTCTGCTTACCAAAAGTGGCCCACTGGGCACATTATATCATAACCTCAACCTTCATATCAAGAAAGGTGAGGTTCTTACCCATTTAAAGTTTGAGAATAGGTTAAAATCGTTTCGACCCTAAGGCCTCTAATCATTCGCTTTACCAGATAAGATTATTTTATATAATTTTTAAATGCACCAGCTATCCTGAGGGAAACTTCGGAGGGAACCAGCTACTAGATGGTTCGATTGGTCTTTCGCCCCTATACTCAATTCTGACAATCGATTTGCACGTCAGAACTGTTTCGGTCTTCCATCAGGGTTTCCCCTGACTTCAACCTGATCAAGTATAGTTCACCATCTTTCGGGTCACAGCATATATGCTCAAGGTACGCTCCAGTTAGAGGTATAAATAATAATAAATTATCATTATACATAACTATATGGAACGCCCCGGGATTGAATTAATTGACTATTTAAGAAAATAGACTAAAAATTAATCCCATTATATTTTTAAGTTAAGTTAATTATGCCATTAAGTTTAATATAACTCAATGACTTGCACATATGTTAGACTCCTTGGTCCGTGTTTCAAGACGGGTCCCGAAGGTATCCTGAATCTTTCGCATTGTTAATCATATAAATGCATACAAATAAATATTAATATCATAGATATTAAATTTTTTGTAAAATTCAAAAAATGAATTTTAGCATTATATATAATAAAATCTATCAACACTTTATCAAATCATTAGTATTTATTCTATGTTAATATGCTTAAAAAGCAAATTAATTTAAATAAACTTAATATCACCAATGATCTTTTGATAAATACTTTATTATGTTAATAGATTACAATGTCCTTATATGAAAAAAATGCACATTATTTTTAATTATTTAATGATGAATTTTTCATAATGGATATTCAGGTTCATCGGGCTTAACCTCTAAGCAGTTTCACGTACTATTTAACTCTCTATTCAGAGTTCTTTTCAACTTTCCCTCACGGTACTTGTTTACTATCGGTCTCATGGTTATATTTAGTTTTAGATGGAGTTTACCACCCACTTAGTGCTGCACTATCAAGCAACACGACTCTTTGGAAATATCTTTCTAGTAATCATTAACGTTATACGGGCCTGGCACCCTCTATGGGTAAATGGCCTCATTTAAGAAGGACTTAAATCGTTAATTTCTCATACTAGATATTAAGATATTCCATACACTGCATCTCACATTTGACATATAGACAAAGTGACTTAGTGCTGAACTATTTTCTTTTCGCTCGCCGCTACTAAGAAAATCCTTGTTAGTTTCTTTTCCTCCCCTCATTAATATGCTTAAATTCAGGGGGTAATCCCATATGAGTTGAGGTTGTTTTAAAATATTTTTTATCTTCTCACACAATTTAATAAATAATTATATCATCTTTTCATCTCTATTTTTCTTTTTTTCCTTTTATATAAATATATATTATAAATAATAATTATGTAAAATGAGGCAATTCTAGAATAAAAAAAAATTAATTTTTATGCTAGACATTCCTCCTTTAATTACATATATAAATTAATATTTTATATATATATAAATAATA
>NC_071503.1:35000-45000 GCF_028408465.1 Anastrepha ludens | reverse complement strand
ACGCCATCGCCTCAATGGACTCCCCCCTTCTAGCTGCGGGGTACGGGGAGTAACCATAATTTGTATTAAATTATGGTCACTAATTCCCCAACCCCCCCTAACACTCCATTTACACTCGAACCTACTCGCTGCTGCGTCATTCATGAGCGTCACGTCAATGTCACTCACACCTCTAGGCCCCTCAAACGTATACCATACGCTTGGTTCGTTTGCTACGAGGAGGTTATTCGCCACAAGCCATTCGCTCATAACCTCACCCCGATCGTGGCTCCGATATCCAGCACTATGCCTGGATACCTTGCTGAACCACATCGGGGAGGTAGCATTCGCATCAAGACACACGATGGCAGGAATGCTACTCTCATGTAGTAGCACCGCATCAATGTATCTTAAGTAGGGCTCTAGAGGCTCGTCAAACTTGCAGTACAAGCTGACGACATTCATTCTGCCGAATTCCCCCTCGACACACACACATACTCCCCACTGTGATGAGTCAACTACTACACAAGAGTAGCTTGGCTCACACACAGCTACTGCGGCATTGACTCCAAGGTCCGTAAAGACCCTGAAGCCCCCAGGAAGACCTCTCACCACCCCATTGGTGGAGTATGGTTCCTGGAGCAAGGCAATGCCGCAGCCCCCCTCCGACATACACGCCCCCAATTCACACATCACGGCATAAGACCCCTGACAGTTCAGTTGATATAGTTCAACCATCAATGTCTAGCGTTCGCACGGGCAACAATGGCACAGTACACCGGGCAGACAGTGGACATCATCAGATGTCCGGCTGGCTTGCCCTTAAATGCACAGTTGCGACAATGCGGGGCATTGCCGCAACCTGCACTCCTGTGCCCTTCCTGCCCGCACCTCCGGCAGACATCCTTCTTGGCTCTGCATTCTGCCACCCTGTGATCGAAACCCATGCATCGGAAGCAGCCGGGCGTCAGTTGGTCCGGCCGTACCCGGAAGGAAAACCACTTAACGTAGCAACGACCTGCTTCCAGGAGGGCGGACATTAGCATGTCCGTTCCCTCAAGGACAACATTCGTCACCCCATCGGGGCTGACCTTCCAAGGACGGCTGATCATCCTCACGTCCTTCTCAAGGCACCCAGGGCTGAACTCCTTGAGGTTCAAACGGAACAACTCTCCCATGAACTCGTCAGGGGAGATCTCCGTGTGGACCCCTTGGACCACAACCCTAGGCCCCAGCTTCCGACGTATGCTCACATCGAGCCCCACCTCGGAAAACTTGGCATTTTTTACCAAGTTATCCCTCTCAGCAACTGATGGGGTGCGAATAATCGCACCTCCATCCTTCAACGGGCGTACCTCGTGCACCCTTACCCCCATGGAAGGCCCTACCTCCTTTACCACTTTTTTGATCACCTCTTTGGACGTAGTGGGGGTCTTACCCCTCACTACGACCGACCAGGTCTCAACTGGCTTGGGCACCGGCAACGCCGGCAACACAGGCGCAGGCGCCTGAGGTGCCGGCATCATCGCTGCACCAGCCAGCGCAGCTCCAGCCGTCCTCTGAGGTGCTCCCTCCCTCGTTATCTTCGTGGCTTCTAACCGCCCACGAAGATGGGCTATTTCCGTCACCATTTCCACAAACAGTTCCTCGAACTCCAAGGAGTATCCCAGGAGGTCTTTTGCCACACTTTTCGGGACGTCGTCCATATCTATGACGGCTCCACTAAAGGCCGTCACAATGGACTTGAAGCGCCCCATAAATTCGCCCCCAATTTTTATTCCCGAATTTTCCAGGGAAGCACCGAAATTCCTGCGGATTTTCTCCATGCGCTTCCCGGCTGGACCTAATTTATCCCCTGATTTACGCACCTTTTTCACCCCCCCCTTTTTCTCCCCCTCGGAAGCGCCCTCGCTTCCGCTTACCCCCGACTTACCTTCAGGTAACTTAGGGGCTACCTTCCCCTCGTCACTCGCCTTTACTACCGGAACTGCTGCACCTCCAGCGGTCTTCTTCCTAATACGGGGAGGGGACCGCAAAATAACCTCCTCCTCCCCCGACGTTGTCTCGTCCATCGCCGACAACGGTACAACAGAACCGATGGGAAGAGGGGTATTCGCCCTCTTCCGCATATCGCTTAATTTGGGCATCGCCCAATGCCCCACCAACTAGCTTGACGAATCCGCCGTATATCGCTCCCAAGCAACAACAAAAACAGGTCACTCTTGGGCGACAGTAAGGTACTACAAGACAGGGATGAGTCCCGCACAGGCACGCACACAGCAACCACACCTAACGGCAAGCCAAAGCAACCGCGAGGACGTAGCCCACACCACCAGCCAAAGGTCTGGCAAAGGCCACCACCAATGCCCTGCCGGACAGAACACCGTTCCCCGCACAGGGACGGGTCGACCAATATGAAGCTAACGCCGGGCTCGACCGTAGGCCAAACGCAGCACACTGTGAACACGGCACCTGCACAAGGTATTCAACCTTGGCGCAGCACTATACCACCGCACAAAAAAGAACACCCCTTTTATCGCTGCCGAAGATAGCAATATAACAGCACGCCAAACTATCAACGCACTCACTATATCCACGCCGAAAACTAACGGCACGCACCAAGTACCACGCCGAAAATTAACGGCACTCGCAAAAACCACGCCGAACCAATAACGGCACACACGCAAGAGTATAACCAATAGTTCACCGCACACTGTACGATACTATGTACAGCCACGCACACAGCTTGGCGTCACTCGAATAACGGTGAAAGTTCCCGTATCCGCAGAATGGCACTCACTTAACACAGTTGCCCGTCAACAAAGTACAGCTACTGTACAGCCACGCTAAAACGTAGCGTCACTAAAAATTCCGGTGAAAACACAGCGGTATTTTCCCGTACTCACACAACGGCACTCACTAAGCACAAAGCACAATGTGCCCGAATCGATGTACAGTTCATGTACAGCTACACTGTAGCGTCACTCGAATAGCGGATATAGCACAAAACGGAATTCGCAATAATTTATGCGCTCACGACACGGCACGTCTTCACTGCTCAACAATCACAATGAGAATGAGTAGATAGGGACAGTAGGAATCTCGTTAATCCATTCATGCGCGTCACTAATTAGATGACGAGGCATTTGGCTACCTTAAGAGAGTCATAGTTACTCCCGCCGTTTACCCGCGCTTACTTGAATTTCTTCACTTTGACATTCAGAGCACTGGGCAGAAATCACATTGTGTCAACACCCGTTAGGGCCATCACAATGCTTTGTTTTAATTAGACAGTCGGATTCCCCAAGTCCGTGCCAGTTCTGAATTGATTGTTAATTGATAATCGTTATAATTTAAAAAGAATATATATCGAATGATATAATTCCTTAAAAATTTTAGCAAGAAAGTTCCACAATTGGCTACGTAACTACTATCCGGGGAACAAGAATCGTAATTCTCTATTTACCCAGAACGAGTACATAAACCATGGTATTGCTTCCCAATCAAGCCCGACTATCTCAATCTTCAGAGCCAATCCTTATCCCGAAGTTACGGATCTAATTTGCCGACTTCCCTTACCTACATTATTCTATCGACTAGAGACTCTTCACCTTGGAGACCAGCTGCGGATATTGGTACGGCCTGTTGAGAAGTTTGCGTGACCCCACCATAAATTTTCAAGGTCCGAGGAGAAAATATCGACACAACAGTAAATGTCATGCTCTTCTAGTCCATCTACCATATCTCTCTTCGAAAGACTTCCATGGTAGTACGACTATAAAACAGAAAAGAAAACTCTTCCGATATCTCTCGACGGCTTCTTTATGGTCGTTCCTGTTGCCAGGATGAGCACAAGGCCCATTTTTAATAACAAACGGATACTCAACAGGTTACGGAATTGGAACCGTATTCCCTTTCGTTCAAAATAATTCAAGTATTTAATTATTTTTTAATATATATATATAAATTTTATTAATATTTTTTTATTAAAAACTTGAAAATTTTCGGCTTTCGCCTTGAACTTAGGACCGACTAACTCGTGATCAACCACTGTTCACACGAAACCCTTCTCCACTTCAGTCCTCCAAGGTCTCATTCGATTATTTGCTACTACCACCAAGATCTGTACCAATAGCGGCTCCATGCAGGCTTACGCCAAACACTTCTAAGCACACTATTGTACCCTCCTACTCACTAAAGTTTCAAAATTTATAAATCAATCGAAATTGTTTTATAAATCATCTACTTTAGCGGTAATGTATAGGTATACAACTTAAGCGCCATCCATTTTAAGGGCTAGTTGCTTCGGCAGGTGAGTTGTTACACACTCCTTAGCGGATTACGACTTCCATGTCCACCGTCCTGCTGTTTTAAGCAACCAACGCCTTTCATGGTATCTGCATGAGTTGTTAATTTAGGCACCGTAACATTACGTTTGGTTCATCCCACAGCGCCAGTTCTGCTTACCAAAAGTGGCCCACTGGGCACATTATATCATAACCTCAACCTTCATATCAAGAAAGGTGAGGTTCTTACCCATTTAAAGTTTGAGAATAGGTTAAAATCGTTTCGACCCTAAGGCCTCTAATCATTCGCTTTACCAGATAAGATTATTTTATATAATTTTTAAATGCACCAGCTATCCTGAGGGAAACTTCGGAGGGAACCAGCTACTAGATGGTTCGATTGGTCTTTCGCCCCTATACTCAATTCTGACAATCGATTTGCACGTCAGAACTGTTTCGGTCTTCCATCAGGGTTTCCCCTGACTTCAACCTGATCAAGTATAGTTCACCATCTTTCGGGTCACAGCATATATGCTCAAGGTACGCTCCAGTTAGAGGTATAAATAATAATAAATTATCATTATACATAACTATATGGAACGCCCCGGGATTGAATTAATTGACTATTTAAGAAAATAGACTAAAAATTAATCCCATTATATTTTTAAGTTAAGTTAATTATGCCATTAAGTTTAATATAACTCAATGACTTGCACATATGTTAGACTCCTTGGTCCGTGTTTCAAGACGGGTCCCGAAGGTATCCTGAATATTTCGCATTGTTAATCATATAAATGCATACAAATAAATATTAATATCATAGATATTAAATTTTTTGTAAAATTCAAAAAATGAATTTTAGCATTATATATAATAAAATCTATCAACACTTTATCAAATCATTAGTATTTATTCTATGTTAATATGCTTAAAAAGCAAATTAATTTAAATAAACTTAATATCACCAATGATCTTTTGATAAATACTTTATTATGTTAATAGATTACAATGTCCTTATATGAAAAAAATGCACATTATTTTTAATTATTTAATGATGAATTTTTCATAATGGATATTCAGGTTCATCGGGCTTAACCTCTAAGCAGTTTCACGTACTATTTAACTCTCTATTCAGAGTTCTTTTCAACTTTCCCTCACGGTACTTGTTTACTATCGGTCTCATGGTTATATTTAGTTTTAGATGGAGTTTACCACCCACTTAGTGCTGCACTATCAAGCAACACGACTCTTTGGAAATATCTTTCTAGTAATCATTAACGTTATACGGGCCTGGCACCCTCTATGGGTAAATGGCCTCATTTAAGAAGGACTTAAATCGTTAATTTCTCATACTAGATATTAAGATATTCCATACACTGCATCTCACATTTGACATATAGACAAAGTGACTTAGTGCTGAACTATTTTCTTTTCGCTCGCCGCTACTAAGAAAATCCTTGTTAGTTTCTTTTCCTCCCCTCATTAATATGCTTAAATTCAGGGGGTAATCCCATATGAGTTGAGGTTGTTTTAAAATATTTTTTATCTTCTCACACAATTTAATAAATAATTATATCATCTTTTCATCTCTATTTTTCTTTTTTTCCTTTTATATAAATATATATTATAAATAATAATTATGTAAAATGAGGCAATTCTAGAATAAAAAAAAATTAATTTTTATGCTAGACATTCCTCCTTTAATTACATATATAAATTAATATTTTATATATATATAAATAATATGAAAATTTTTTAAAGAGAATACTTAGATTCAAAATTTTTATTTCATTTTATTTGAGAGGATTTTTTTTTTTTTAAGAATATATATAATAAATAAAAAATTCATTATATAATCTTTATTTTTTTGCTATTAATATTATGAATTATTTAAAATCCAATAATATACACATTTGCTTAAATTCAATTATTTTTATAAAAGAATAAGCAACTTATTTAGCATAGTCTTACAACCCTCAACCATATGTAGTCCAAGCAGTACTTTAAAATTTAATTTAATGTACATAACAGCATGGACTGCGATATGCGTTCAAAATGTCGATGTTCATGTGTCCTGCAGTTCACACGATGACGCACAGTTTGCTGCGTTCTTCATCGACCCATGAGCCAAGTGATCCACCGCTTAGAGTATTTTTTTATTTATTTTTATTTATAACAAATGTCAATTTTTTTTTGCATATATTAATTGAAAGAGTAAAATTAAATAATAATAATAATAATATATAAATTGATTTTCTTTCAATAATATATATCAAATATATTTAACTCTAAACATTTTTATTAAGTTGCGAATGTCTTAGTTCAACAATAATACAGTGGTGGTATTTATTATGTTTGATTATTTTGTATTTTTTTTAATCATTTTATGTATATATAAATATATTAATAAATATATACCACTTTTGTTATTGTGAACAAATTAACTTATCATTCAATCAAATGAATAATAAGTACAACTTTCTATTTTCATGTTTAAAGGTTTTTAAAAGAAAAAATAAGAAAAAACATTACAAAATGTACCATCCATATTATATTTAATATGATATAATTGATGGATAACAAATTGAATGAAAAAGAATAAAAAGAATATGGATTCAAAATAATTATAAATTTTTCTTTTTTTTCTTTTTTTTTTTTTTTCTTTTGTTTGTTTTTGTTTTTATTTTTTTTGGCATTGTTTGTTTTTCTTACGGATATGGAACACAATAATGATCCTTCCGCAGGTTCACCTACGGAAACCTTGTTACGACTTTTACTTCCTCTAAATAATCAAGTTCGGTCAACTTTTGCGAAACAACCGTGACACACGAGGCGTCACAGTGATCACGTCCGGAGACCTCACTAAATAATTCAATCGGTAGTAGCGACGGGCGGTGTGTACAAAGGGCAGGGACTTAATCAATGCGAGTTAATAACTCGCACTTACTGGGAATTCCAAGTTCATGTGAACAGTTTCAGTTCACAATCCCAAGCATGAAAGTGGTTCAGCGGTTTACCCGGACCTCTCGGTCTAGGAAATACACGTTGATACTTTCATTGTAGCGCGCGTGCAGCCCAGGACATCTAAGGGCATCACAGACCTGTTATTGCTCAATCTCGTTACTGCTAGACGCAATTTGTCCATTTAAGAAGCTAGTGTCCTTATAATGGGACAAACCAACAGGTACGACTCCACTTATATAAACACATTCAAACACTTGTACATTCAAGATGTACGCATGAAAGAAGGCTATATAAGTTTCAACATCATAATCCTGAAAGCATCTATTTAATATATTTGAGTCTCGTTCGTTATCGGAATTAACCAGACAAATCACTCCACGAACTAAGAACGGCCATGCACCACCACCCATAGATTCGAGAAAGAGCTATCAATCTGTCTTACACGCTTATGTTCGGACCTGGTAAGTTTTCCCGTGTTGAGTCAAATTAAGCCGCAGGCTCCACTCCTGGTGGTGCCCTTCCGTCAATTCCTTTAAGTTTCAGCTTTGCAACCATACTTCCCCCGGAGCCCAAAAGCTTTGGTTTCCCGGGAAGCGACTGAGAGAGCCATAGTAGTAGCTACACCCAATTGCTAGCTGGCATCGTTTATGGTTAGAACTAGGGCGGTATCTGATCGCCTTCGAACCTCTAACTTTCGTTCTTGATTAATGAAAACATCTTTGGCAAATGCTTTCGCTTAAGTTAGTCTTACGACGGTCCAAGAATTTCACCTCTCGCGTCGTAATACTAATGCCCCCAAACTGCTTCTATTAATCATTACCTCTTGATCTAAAAACCAATGAAAGTAGAACAGAGGTCTTATTTCATTATTCCATGCACAAAATATTCAGGCATTTGGAGCCTGCTTTAAGCACTCTAATTTGTTCAAAGTAATTGTACCGGCCCACAACAACACTCGATGAAGAGCACTGAAGTAGGTTTAAATAGGAGGAATATATAAAAAATACATTGTATTAATTATATATAAGAACTCCACCGGTAATACGCTTACATACATAAGGTAATGTACATACCACAATATATAGTTGTACTACCCGTATGAAGCACAAATTCAACTACGAACGTTTTAACCGCAACAACTTTAATATACGCTATTGGAGCTGGAATTACCGCGGCTGCTGGCACCAGACTTGCCCTCCAATAGGTCCTTGTTAAAGGATTTAAAGTGTACTCATTCCAATTACAGGGCCTCGGATATGAGTCCTGTATTGTTATTTTTCGTCACTACCTCCCCGAACTGGGAGTGGGTAATTTACGCGCCTGCTGCCTTCCTTAGATGTGGTAGCCGTTTCTCAGGCTCCCTCTCCGGAATCGAACCCTGATTCCCCGTTACCCGTTGCAACCATGGTAGTCCTAGATACTACCATCAAAAGTTGATAGGGCAGACATTTGAAAGATCTGTCGTCGGTACGGGACCATACGATCTGCAAGTTATCTAGAGTTCAACCAATTTAACGATCAAATGATCGCTTGGTTTTAGTCTAATAAAAGCACACGTTCCATAAGGTCCGTGTTTATATTGCATGTATTAGCTCTAGAATTACCACAGTTATCCAAGTAACTGTTAACGATCTATGGAACCATAACTGATATAATGAGCCTTTTGCGGTTTCACTTTTAATTTGTTTGTACTTAGACATGCATGGCTTAATCTTTGAGACAAGCATATAACTACTGGCAGGATCAACCAGAATAATATATATATTTGTTTATATATTTTTCTTTGCTTTTCATATTTGAAAATTTCATAAATTACGGTGTATATAAAAAGTAAAGGGGAAAACGCACATACAATAGAACGTAATTTTAATAACACAATTTATGTATCATCATCATCATCATCATCATCATCATCATTATTATTATTATTATTATTATTTATTAATAATGTGCTTTTATTTGTATAAAATATTTGTATTTTATTTGGTCTTCTTCTTTGTTGTGTTTTTCTTTCATTTTCTTTCGTTCAATGTGCGCTCCCGCCGACCCCTTTAGCTTTTCTTATCAGAATTCAAAAACCGTTTTTTATGAAAAAGAATTTTCGTTCTCTATATATATTTTATATAAAAATATAAGAACGATATTTCTTCTTAATATTTGCCAATTTTCAAATGTATCATTTTTAATAACATTTTACTTTTTCTTCAAATGCATTTTTAATGTAATAATTTCATATATTACATAATTTTTCTCTCTGAATTGAAATTAATAATTCCATAATTCTATTTTTTAATCATAAATATATATATGATTGAAAAAATTTCTCCTTTTTTCTTTTATTTAAAATTTAATTTTTCTTATAATTTTTATTTGTTTTGTTTTTTTTTTTCTTCATCTGTTTAATTTCCTGTATGTATACAAGAAACAAACAGTTGAGGATAATTTCTATGTAATGCTAGTATAGAATATAAAATTTTGAATTCAAAAATTTATTTCTATTTAAACTAACTATAGAATACCAGGAATAAAATACAATGACACCAATATGCCAAGGTTACATTCCATAATATGTTAGTATAGAATATAAATTCTTCATATATGTATATATATTCGAAAATTGTTTCTATTTAAACTAACGTATGGAAAACCATGAATAAAATCACAATACACCAATATGCCAAGGTAACAGTCAATAGTTACATTCCATAATATGTTAGTATAGAATATAAATTCTTCATATATGTATATATATTCGAAAATTGTTTCTATTT
>NC_071503.1:22500-30000 GCF_028408465.1 Anastrepha ludens | reverse complement strand
AACAGGTTACGGAATTGGAACCGTATTCCCTTTCGTTCAAAATAATTCAAGTATTTAATTATTTTTTAATATATATATATAAATTTTATTAATATTTTTTTATTAAAAACTTGAAAATTTTCGGCTTTCGCCTTGAACTTAGGACCGACTAACTCGTGATCAACCACTGTTCACACGAAACCCTTCTCCACTTCAGTCCTCCAAGGTCTCATTCGATTATTTGCTACTACCACCAAGATCTGTACCAATAGCGGCTCCATGCAGGCTTACGCCAAACACTTCTAAGCACACTATTGTACCCTCCTACTCACTAAAGTTTCAAAATTTATAAATCAATCGAAATTGTTTTATAAATCATCTACTTTAGCGGTAATGTATAGGTATACAACTTAAGCGCCATCCATTTTAAGGGCTAGTTGCTTCGGCAGGTGAGTTGTTACACACTCCTTAGCGGATTACGACTTCCATGTCCACCGTCCTGCTGTTTTAAGCAACCAACGCCTTTCATGGTATCTGCATGAGTTGTTAATTTAGGCACCGTAACATTACGTTTGGTTCATCCCACAGCGCCAGTTCTGCTTACCAAAAGTGGCCCACTGGGCACATTATATCATAACCTCAACCTTCATATCAAGAAAGGTGAGGTTCTTACCCATTTAAAGTTTGAGAATAGGTTAAAATCGTTTCGACCCTAAGGCCTCTAATCATTCGCTTTACCAGATAAGATTATTTTATATAATTTTTAAATGCACCAGCTATCCTGAGGGAAACTTCGGAGGGAACCAGCTACTAGATGGTTCGATTGGTCTTTCGCCCCTATACTCAATTCTGACAATCGATTTGCACGTCAGAACTGTTTCGGTCTTCCATCAGGGTTTCCCCTGACTTCAACCTGATCAAGTATAGTTCACCATCTTTCGGGTCACAGCATATATGCTCAAGGTACGCTCCAGTTAGAGGTATAAATAATAATAAATTATCATTATACATAACTATATGGAACGCCCCGGGATTGAATTAATTGACTATTTAAGAAAATAGACTAAAAATTAATCCCATTATATTTTTAAGTTAAGTTAATTATGCCATTAAGTTTAATATAACTCAATGACTTGCACATATGTTAGACTCCTTGGTCCGTGTTTCAAGACGGGTCCCGAAGGTATCCTGAATCTTTCGCATTGTTAATCATATAAATGCATACAAATAAATATTAATATCATAGATATTAAATTTTTTGTAAAATTCAAAAAATGAATTTTAGCATTATATATAATAAAATCTATCAACACTTTATCAAATCATTAGTATTTATTCTATGTTAATATGCTTAAAAAGCAAATTAATTTAAATAAACTTAATATCACCAATGATCTTTTGATAAATACTTTATTATGTTAATAGATTACAATGTCCTTATATGAAAAAAATGCACATTATTTTTAATTATTTAATGATGAATTTTTCATAATGGATATTCAGGTTCATCGGGCTTAACCTCTAAGCAGTTTCACGTACTATTTAACTCTCTATTCAGAGTTCTTTTCAACTTTCCCTCACGGTACTTGTTTACTATCGGTCTCATGGTTATATTTAGTTTTAGATGGAGTTTACCACCCACTTAGTGCTGCACTATCAAGCAACACGACTCTTTGGAAATATCTTTCTAGTAATCATTAACGTTATACGGGCCTGGCACCCTCTATGGGTAAATGGCCTCATTTAAGAAGGACTTAAATCGTTAATTTCTCATACTAGATATTAAGATATTCCATACACTGCATCTCACATTTGACATATAGACAAAGTGACTTAGTGCTGAACTATTTTCTTTTCGCTCGCCGCTACTAAGAAAATCCTTGTTAGTTTCTTTTCCTCCCCTCATTAATATGCTTAAATTCAGGGGGTAATCCCATATGAGTTGAGGTTGTTTTAAAATATTTTTTATCTTCTCACACAATTTAATAAATAATTATATCATCTTTTCATCTCTATTTTTCTTTTTTTCCTTTTATATAAATATATATTATAAATAATAATTATGTAAAATGAGGCAATTCTAGAATAAAAAAAAATTAATTTTTATGCTAGACATTCCTCCTTTAATTACATATATAAATTAATATTTTATATATATATAAATAATATGAAAATTTTTTAAAGAGAATACTTAGATTCAAAATTTTTATTTCATTTTATTTGAGAGGATTTTTTTTTTTTTAAGAATATATATAATAAATAAAAAATTCATTATATAATCTTTATTTTTTTGCTATTAATATTATGAATTATTTAAAATCCAATAATATACACATTTGCTTAAATTCAATTATTTTTATAAAAGAATAAGCAACTTATTTAGCATAGTCTTACAACCCTCAACCATATGTAGTCCAAGCAGTACTTTAAAATTTAATTTAATGTACATAACAGCATGGACTGCGATATGCGTTCAAAATGTCGATGTTCATGTGTCCTGCAGTTCACACGATGACGCACAGTTTGCTGCGTTCTTCATCGACCCATGAGCCAAGTGATCCACCGCTTAGAGTATTTTTTTATTTATTTTTATTTATAACAAATGTCAATTTTTTTTTGCATATATTAATTGAAAGAGTAAAATTAAATAATAATAATAATAATATATAAATTGATTTTCTTTCAATAATATATATCAAATATATTTAACTCTAAACATTTTTATTAAGTTGCGAATGTCTTAGTTCAACAATAATACAGTGGTGGTATTTATTATGTTTGATTATTTTGTATTTTTTTTAATCATTTTATGTATATATAAATATATTAATAAATATATACCACTTTTGTTATTGTGAACAAATTAACTTATCATTCAATCAAATGAATAATAAGTACAACTTTCTATTTTCATGTTTAAAGGTTTTTAAAAGAAAAAATAAGAAAAAACATTACAAAATGTACCATCCATATTATATTTAATATGATATAATTGATGGATAACAAATTGAATGAAAAAGAATAAAAAGAATATGGATTCAAAATAATTATAAATTTTTCTTTTTTTTCTTTTTTTTTTTTTTTCTTTTGTTTGTTTTTGTTTTTATTTTTTTTGGCATTGTTTGTTTTTCTTACGGATATGGAACACAATAATGATCCTTCCGCAGGTTCACCTACGGAAACCTTGTTACGACTTTTACTTCCTCTAAATAATCAAGTTCGGTCAACTTTTGCGAAACAACCGTGACACACGAGGCGTCACAGTGATCACGTCCGGAGACCTCACTAAATAATTCAATCGGTAGTAGCGACGGGCGGTGTGTACAAAGGGCAGGGACTTAATCAATGCGAGTTAATAACTCGCACTTACTGGGAATTCCAAGTTCATGTGAACAGTTTCAGTTCACAATCCCAAGCATGAAAGTGGTTCAGCGGTTTACCCGGACCTCTCGGTCTAGGAAATACACGTTGATACTTTCATTGTAGCGCGCGTGCAGCCCAGGACATCTAAGGGCATCACAGACCTGTTATTGCTCAATCTCGTTACTGCTAGACGCAATTTGTCCATTTAAGAAGCTAGTGTCCTTATAATGGGACAAACCAACAGGTACGACTCCACTTATATAAACACATTCAAACACTTGTACATTCAAGATGTACGCATGAAAGAAGGCTATATAAGTTTCAACATCATAATCCTGAAAGCATCTATTTAATATATTTGAGTCTCGTTCGTTATCGGAATTAACCAGACAAATCACTCCACGAACTAAGAACGGCCATGCACCACCACCCATAGATTCGAGAAAGAGCTATCAATCTGTCTTACACGCTTATGTTCGGACCTGGTAAGTTTTCCCGTGTTGAGTCAAATTAAGCCGCAGGCTCCACTCCTGGTGGTGCCCTTCCGTCAATTCCTTTAAGTTTCAGCTTTGCAACCATACTTCCCCCGGAGCCCAAAAGCTTTGGTTTCCCGGGAAGCGACTGAGAGAGCCATAGTAGTAGCTACACCCAATTGCTAGCTGGCATCGTTTATGGTTAGAACTAGGGCGGTATCTGATCGCCTTCGAACCTCTAACTTTCGTTCTTGATTAATGAAAACATCTTTGGCAAATGCTTTCGCTTAAGTTAGTCTTACGACGGTCCAAGAATTTCACCTCTCGCGTCGTAATACTAATGCCCCCAAACTGCTTCTATTAATCATTACCTCTTGATCTAAAAACCAATGAAAGTAGAACAGAGGTCTTATTTCATTATTCCATGCACAAAATATTCAGGCATTTGGAGCCTGCTTTAAGCACTCTAATTTGTTCAAAGTAATTGTACCGGCCCACAACAACACGAAGAGCACTGAAGTAGGTTTAAATAGGAGGAATATATAAAAAATACATTGTATTAATTATATATAAGAACTCCACCGGTAATACGCTTACATACATAAGGTAATGTACATACCACAATATATAGTTGTACTACCCGTATGAAGCACAAATTCAACTACGAACGTTTTAACCGCAACAACTTTAATATACGCTATTGGAGCTGGAATTACCGCGGCTGCTGGCACCAGACTTGCCCTCCAATAGGTCCTTGTTAAAGGATTTAAAGTGTACTCATTCCAATTACAGGGCCTCGGATATGAGTCCTGTATTGTTATTTTTCGTCACTACCTCCCCGAACTGGGAGTGGGTAATTTACGCGCCTGCTGCCTTCCTTAGATGTGGTAGCCGTTTCTCAGGCTCCCTCTCCGGAATCGAACCCTGATTCCCCGTTACCCGTTGCAACCATGGTAGTCCTAGATACTACCATCAAAAGTTGATAGGGCAGACATTTGAAAGATCTGTCGTCGGTACGGGACCATACGATCTGCAAGTTATCTAGAGTTCAACCAATTTAACGATCAAATGATCGCTTGGTTTTAGTCTAATAAAAGCACACGTTCCATAAGGTCCGTGTTTATATTGCATGTATTAGCTCTAGAATTACCACAGTTATCCAAGTAACTGTTAACGATCTATGGAACCATAACTGATATAATGAGCCTTTTGCGGTTTCACTTTTAATTTGTTTGTACTTAGACATGCATGGCTTAATCTTTGAGACAAGCATATAACTACTGGCAGGATCAACCAGAATAATATATATATTTGTTTATATATTTTTCTTTGCTTTTCATATTTGAAAATTTCATAAATTACGGTGTATATAAAAAGTAAAGGGGAAAACGCACATACAATAGAACGTAATTTTAATAACACAATTTATGTATCATCATCATCATCATCATCATCATCATCATCATTATTATTATTATTATTATTATTATTATTATTATTAATAATGTGCTTTTATTTGTATAAAATATTTGTATTTTATTTGGTCTTCTTCTTTGTTGTGTTTTTCTTTCATTTTCTTTCGTTCAATGTGCGCTCCCGCCGACCCCTTTAGCTTTTCTTATCAGAATTCAAAAACCGTTTTTTATGAAAAAGAATTTTCGTTCTCTATATATATTTTATATAAAAATATAAGAACGATATTTCTTCTTAATATTTGCCAATTTTCAAATGTATCATTTTTAATAACATTTTACTTTTTCTTCAAATGCATTTTTAATGTAATAATTTCATATATTACATAATTTTTCTCTCTGAATTGAAATTAATAATTCCATAATTCTATTTTTTAATCATAAATATATATATGATTGAAAAAATTTCTCCTTTTTTCTTTTATTTAAAATTTAATTTTTCTTATAATTTTTATTTGTTTTGTTTTTTTTTTTCTTCATCTGTTTAATTTCCTGTATGTATACAAGAAACAAACAGTTGAGGATAATTTCTATGTAATGCTAGTATAGAATATAAAATTTTGAATTCAAAAATTTATTTCTATTTAAACTAACTATAGAATACCAGGAATAAAATACAATGACACCAATATGCCAAGGTTACATTCCATAATATGTTAGTATAGAATATAAATTCTTCATATATGTATATATATTCGAAAATTGTTTCTATTTAAACTAACGTATGGAAAACCATGAATAAAATCACAATACACCAATATGCCAAGGTAACAGTCAATAGTTACATTCCATAATATGTTAGTATAGAATATAAATTCTTCATATATGTATATATATTCGAAAATTGTTTCTATTTAAACTAACGTATGGAAAACTATGAATGAAATCTCACAATACACCAATATGCCAAGGCAACAATCAATAGTTACATTCCATAATATGTTAGTATAGAATATAAATTCTTCATATATGTATATATATTCGAAAATTGTTTCTATTTAAACTAACGTATGGAAAACTATGAATGAAATCTCACAATACACCAATATGCCAAGGCAACAATCAATAGTTACATTCCATAATATGTTAGTATAGAATATAAATTCTTCATATATGTATACATATTCGAAAATTGTTTCTATTTAAACTAACGTATGGAAAACTAGGAATAAATCCACAATATCACCAGTTTAACATAACTCAAATTCGTGTTTCATATAGTTATGATTCGATTTATATGCTTCAATATCATTGGTTAGTTAAATGTTGATATTTTCATATTATTCACATGCCTTCACCGTGAGTGTTTTTTGCCATGCACACCACACATTGTGAAAAATGTATGGGAAAAATTCAATTCAATACATTTCAGTTTGATTTCATATAATTCAATTACATTTTATATATTTCAATAATACCATCAACTTAACTAAATATATATTAAAATACTAAATTATATATATGATGATATTTTCCATATATTTGAAATGTCTTTATTATATATTTATTCAGTTTATCATATGAATGTATTGTGTTAAATTTTACTTTCATACATTTAATCGAATTTAGTTTCATATAAATTCGATTCGATTTTCTTTCATATATCTCACTTGCCTTCACCGTGAGTGTTTCTGACAATGTACACAACGCATTGTGAAAAATGTATGGGCAAAATTTTGTTAAATTTTACTTTCATACATTTAATCGAATATAGTTTCATATAAATTCGATTTGATTATCTTTCATATATTTCACATGCCTTCACCGTGAGTGTTTTTGTTTGTCCATGTACACAACGTATTGTGAAAAATGTATGGGCAAAATTTAACTTAATACAATTCAATATATTTCAAATGTTTTTCTTATATATTTATTCAGTTTATCATATGAATGTATTGTGGTAAATTTTATTTTCATACATTTAATCGAATATAATTTCATATAAATTCGATTTGATTTTCTTTCATATATATCTCACTTGCCTTCACCGTGAGTGTTTCTGACAATGTACACAACGCATTGTGAAAAATGTATGGTGAAAATCTAACTTAATACAATTCAATATATTTCAAATGGCTTTATTATATATTTATTCAGTTTATCATATGAATGTATTGTGGTAAATTTTAATTTCATACATTTAATCGAATATAGTTTCATATAAATTCGATTTGATTATATTTCATATATTTCACATGCCTTCACCGTGAGTG
>NC_071503.1:0-7500 GCF_028408465.1 Anastrepha ludens | reverse complement strand
CAATGTAAGGAGCTGCCCCCCCACTCGCTCCAGTTCCTCACGCGAACGACCCTCAACCAAAATGAGAAGGTCGTCCGCATACGCACAGTGTTTACAAAGTGGCTCTAACTGCCGAAGCAGGGAGTCCATCATGAGGTTCCAAATGAAGGGACCACAGATGGATCCCTGCGGACAGCCTCGCACCACCCCAATCTCCACACTCCCGCCCACACCTACCATAGATGCTTTTCTGTCCGAAAAATAACTCCGCCATAGAGTAATTTCCGGACAACCAAGCTCCTCTAGTCGTTGTAACACACGATCCCAGCGCAAGTAATCAAATGCCCCCTTAAAGTCAATAAACATGCCAAGGACATATTTATTGACGTTTCCCCTAACTACACTCTGAACATACATCCACGCATCTTCTACACTACGTCCTTTCCTAAACCCATACTGCCTATCCGACCTAACACCCCGAGTTAGCTCCTGAAGCCGCTCAACCATAACCCTTTCCAGCACTTTTCCAAGCACCGGAAGGAGGCTGATACCACGATAAGATCGAGGATCACTCCTGATCTTATCGGGCGACTTCAAGAGTACAACAACCCTAGCAACTTTCCACTCACGTGGAAAATATCCCTCCCATATGCATTTATCATAAATGGCCTCCAAGTATTCCGGAATGAACTTCCACAAGCATTTGCACATCTCTCCGTTCAAACCATCTAAACCTGGAGACCTTTTAGACCTGACCAGGCCAAACGCATACCCCAACTCCCCAACGTCTAGTGGAGGAACAGGCACCTCTTGTGCAGGAGGAACCTGAACCTCAGCCCTTGGAAAGAACTCACCTAACAAAACATTGGCGCACTCTCTCCACGTTGTTGACACAGTGTCACCCACGCGAAGAGAGCTAGCCATCTCATTTCGACGGCCCCGACAGATCCTAAGGACCTGTCCCCAAGGGTCGTCCCTATTATCCCCCACAAATCTCCTCCACTCTTCCTCTTTCACTCTCACCAACATTTTCTTATATTCTTTCATTCCTACACTAAATTGATACCTGAGCTGGGACAGATTCTCCGAATTGGTCCGCCTGCCGCGTTGAAACAACCGCCTCAAGCGTCGGACAGACCTCCTCTTTGAATTTAACTCACTCGTCCACCATTTCACACCTTTCATTCTCACAGCCCTAGCTTTCCTAAACACTAAGTCATTCACTCCCCAGACACATTCAGATAGACGAGCAATTTGCTCATCAACCCCCAATTCCTCAAACTCACTAAGCGGTATACCCAATACCGCTTCCCTAACAGTATGTCCATATCGGTTCCAGTCAGTACACGAGGTACGCCATCGCCTCAATGGACTCCCCCCCTCTAACTGCGGGGTACGGGGAGTAACCATAATTTGTATTAAATTATGGTCACTAATTCCCCAACCCCCCCTAACGCTCCATTTACACTCGAACCTACTCGCTGCTGCCTCATTCATGAGCGTCACGTCAATGTCACTCACACCTCTAGGACCCTCAAACGTATACCACTCGCTTGGTTCGTTTGCAACGAGGAGGCTATTCGCCACAAGCCATTCGCTCATAGCCTCACCCCGATCGTGGCTCTGATATCCAGAAGTATGCCTGGATACCTTGCTGAACCACATCGGGGAAGTAGCATTCGCATCCAGACACACGATGGCAGGAATGCTACTCTCACGTAGTAGCACCGCATCTATGTACCTTAAATAGGGCTCCAGAGGCTCGTCAAACTTGCAATACAAGCTGACGACATTCATTCTGCCGAATTCCCCCTCGACAAGTAGATAGGGACAGTAGGAATCTCGTTAATCCATTCATGCGCGTCACTAATTAGATGACGAGGCATTTGGCTACCTTAAGAGAGTCATAGTTACTCCCGCCGTTTACCCGCGCTTACTTGAATTTCTTCACTTTGACATTCAGAGCACTGGGCAGAAATCACATTGTGTCAACACCCGTTAGGGCCATCACAATGCTTTGTTTTAATTAGACAGTCGGATTCCCCAAGTCCGTGCCAGTTCTGAATTGATTGTTAATTGATAATCGTTATAATTTAAAAAGAATATATATCGAATGATATAATTCCTTAAAAATTTTAGCAAGAAAGTTCCACAATTGGCTACGTAACTACTATCCGGGGAACAAGAATCGTAATTCTCTATTTACCCAGAACGAGTACATAAACCATGGTATTGCTTCCCAATCAAGCCCGACTATCTCAATCTTCAGAGCCAATCCTTATCCCGAAGTTACGGATCTAATTTGCCGACTTCCCTTACCTACATTATTCTATCGACTAGAGACTCTTCACCTTGGAGACCAGCTGCGGATATTGGTACGGCCTGTTGAGAAGTTTGCGTGACCCCACCATAAATTTTCAAGGTCCGAGGAGAAAATATCGACACAACAGTAAATGTCATGCTCTTCTAGTCCATCTACCATATCTCTCTTCGAAAGACTTCCATGGTAGTACGACTATAAAACAGAAAAGAAAACTCTTCCGATATCTCTCGACGGCTTCTTTATGGTCGTTCCTGTTGCCAGGATGAGCACAAGGCCCATTTTTAATAACAAACGGATACTCAACAGGTTACGGAATTGGAACCGTATTCCCTTTCGTTCAAAATAATTCAAGTATTTAATTATTTTTTAATATATATATATAAATTTTATTAATATTTTTTTATTAAAAACTTGAAAATTTTCGGCTTTCGCCTTGAACTTAGGACCGACTAACTCGTGATCAACCACTGTTCACACGAAACCCTTCTCCACTTCAGTCCTCCAAGGTCTCATTCGATTATTTGCTACTACCACCAAGATCTGTACCAATAGCGGCTCCATGCAGGCTTACGCCAAACACTTCTAAGCACACTATTGTACCCTCCTACTCACTAAAGTTTCAAAATTTATAAATCAATCGAAATTGTTTTATAAATCATCTACTTTAGCGGTAATGTATAGGTATACAACTTAAGCGCCATCCATTTTAAGGGCTAGTTGCTTCGGCAGGTGAGTTGTTACACACTCCTTAGCGGATTACGACTTCCATGTCCACCGTCCTGCTGTTTTAAGCAACCAACGCCTTTCATGGTATCTGCATGAGTTGTTAATTTAGGCACCGTAACATTACGTTTGGTTCATCCCACAGCGCCAGTTCTGCTTACCAAAAGTGGCCCACTGGGCACATTATATCATAACCTCAACCTTCATATCAAGAAAGGTGAGGTTCTTACCCATTTAAAGTTTGAGAATAGGTTAAAATCGTTTCGACCCTAAGGCCTCTAATCATTCGCTTTACCAGATAAGATTATTTTATATAATTTTTAAATGCACCAGCTATCCTGAGGGAAACTTCGGAGGGAACCAGCTACTAGATGGTTCGATTGGTCTTTCGCCCCTATACTCAATTCTGACAATCGATTTGCACGTCAGAACTGTTTCGGTCTTCCATCAGGGTTTCCCCTGACTTCAACCTGATCAAGTATAGTTCACCATCTTTCGGGTCACAGCATATATGCTCAAGGTACGCTCCAGTTAGAGGTATAAATAATAATAAATTATCATTATACATAACTATATGGAACGCCCCGGGATTGAATTAATTGACTATTTAAGAAAATAGACTAAAAATTAATCCCATTATATTTTTAAGTTAAGTTAATTATGCCATTAAGTTTAATATAACTCAATGACTTGCACATATGTTAGACTCCTTGGTCCGTGTTTCAAGACGGGTCCCGAAGGTATCCTGAATCTTTCGCATTGTTAATCATATAAATGCATACAAATAAATATTAATATCATAGATATTAAATTTTTTGTAAAATTCAAAAAATGAATTTTAGCATTATATATAATAAAATCTATCAACACTTTATCAAATCATTAGTATTTATTCTATGTTAATATGCTTAAAAAGCAAATTAATTTAAATAAACTTAATATCACCAATGATCTTTTGATAAATACTTTATTATGTTAATAGATTACAATGTCCTTATATGAAAAAAATGCACATTATTTTTAATTATTTAATGATGAATTTTTCATAATGGATATTCAGGTTCATCGGGCTTAACCTCTAAGCAGTTTCACGTACTATTTAACTCTCTATTCAGAGTTCTTTTCAACTTTCCCTCACGGTACTTGTTTACTATCGGTCTCATGGTTATATTTAGTTTTAGATGGAGTTTACCACCCACTTAGTGCTGCACTATCAAGCAACACGACTCTTTGGAAATATCTTTCTAGTAATCATTAACGTTATACGGGCCTGGCACCCTCTATGGGTAAATGGCCTCATTTAAGAAGGACTTAAATCGTTAATTTCTCATACTAGATATTAAGATATTCCATACACTGCATCTCACATTTGACATATAGACAAAGTGACTTAGTGCTGAACTATTTTCTTTTCGCTCGCCGCTACTAAGAAAATCCTTGTTAGTTTCTTTTCCTCCCCTCATTAATATGCTTAAATTCAGGGGGTAATCCCATATGAGTTGAGGTTGTTTTAAAATATTTTTTATCTTCTCACACAATTTAATAAATAATTATATCATCTTTTCATCTCTATTTTTCTTTTTTTCCTTTTATATAAATATATATTATAAATAATAATTATGTAAAATGAGGCAATTCTAGAATAAAAAAAAATTAATTTTTATGCTAGACATTCCTCCTTTAATTACATATATAAATTAATATTTTATATATATATAAATAATATGAAAATTTTTTAAAGAGAATACTTAGATTCAAAATTTTTATTTCATTTTATTTGAGAGGATTTTTTTTTTTTTAAGAATATATATAATAAATAAAAAATTCATTATATAATCTTTATTTTTTTGCTATTAATATTATGAATTATTTAAAATCCAATAATATACACATTTGCTTAAATTCAATTATTTTTATAAAAGAATAAGCAACTTATTTAGCATAGTCTTACAACCCTCAACCATATGTAGTCCAAGCAGTACTTTAAAATTTAATTTAATGTACATAACAGCATGGACTGCGATATGCGTTCAAAATGTCGATGTTCATGTGTCCTGCAGTTCACACGATGACGCACAGTTTGCTGCGTTCTTCATCGACCCATGAGCCAAGTGATCCACCGCTTAGAGTATTTTTTTATTTATTTTTATTTATAACAAATGTCAATTTTTTTTTGCATATATTAATTGAAAGAGTAAAATTAAATAATAATAATAATAATATATAAATTGATTTTCTTTCAATAATATATATCAAATATATTTAACTCTAAACATTTTTATTAAGTTGCGAATGTCTTAGTTCAACAATAATACAGTGGTGGTATTTATTATGTTTGATTATTTTGTATTTTTTTTAATCATTTTATGTATATATAAATATATTAATAAATATATACCACTTTTGTTATTGTGAACAAATTAACTTATCATTCAATCAAATGAATAATAAGTACAACTTTCTATTTTCATGTTTAAAGGTTTTTAAAAGAAAAAATAAGAAAAAACATTACAAAATGTACCATCCATATTATATTTAATATGATATAATTGATGGATAACAAATTGAATGAAAAAGAATAAAAAGAATATGGATTCAAAATAATTATAAATTTTTCTTTTTTTTCTTTTTTTTTTTTTTTCTTTTGTTTGTTTTTGTTTTTATTTTTTTTGGCATTGTTTGTTTTTCTTACGGATATGGAACACAATAATGATCCTTCCGCAGGTTCACCTACGGAAACCTTGTTACGACTTTTACTTCCTCTAAATAATCAAGTTCGGTCAACTTTTGCGAAACAACCGTGACACACGAGGCGTCACAGTGATCACGTCCGGAGACCTCACTAAATAATTCAATCGGTAGTAGCGACGGGCGGTGTGTACAAAGGGCAGGGACTTAATCAATGCGAGTTAATAACTCGCACTTACTGGGAATTCCAAGTTCATGTGAACAGTTTCAGTTCACAATCCCAAGCATGAAAGTGGTTCAGCGGTTTACCCGGACCTCTCGGTCTAGGAAATACACGTTGATACTTTCATTGTAGCGCGCGTGCAGCCCAGGACATCTAAGGGCATCACAGACCTGTTATTGCTCAATCTCGTTACTGCTAGACGCAATTTGTCCATTTAAGAAGCTAGTGTCCTTATAATGGGACAAACCAACAGGTACGACTCCACTTATATAAACACATTCAAACACTTGTACATTCAAGATGTACGCATGAAAGAAGGCTATATAAGTTTCAACATCATAATCCTGAAAGCATCTATTTAATATATTTGAGTCTCGTTCGTTATCGGAATTAACCAGACAAATCACTCCACGAACTAAGAACGGCCATGCACCACCACCCATAGATTCGAGAAAGAGCTATCAATCTGTCTTACACGCTTATGTTCGGACCTGGTAAGTTTTCCCGTGTTGAGTCAAATTAAGCCGCAGGCTCCACTCCTGGTGGTGCCCTTCCGTCAATTCCTTTAAGTTTCAGCTTTGCAACCATACTTCCCCCGGAGCCCAAAAGCTTTGGTTTCCCGGGAAGCGACTGAGAGAGCCATAGTAGTAGCTACACCCAATTGCTAGCTGGCATCGTTTATGGTTAGAACTAGGGCGGTATCTGATCGCCTTCGAACCTCTAACTTTCGTTCTTGATTAATGAAAACATCTTTGGCAAATGCTTTCGCTTAAGTTAGTCTTACGACGGTCCAAGAATTTCACCTCTCGCGTCGTAATACTAATGCCCCCAAACTGCTTCTATTAATCATTACCTCTTGATCTAAAAACCAATGAAAGTAGAACAGAGGTCTTATTTCATTATTCCATGCACAAAATATTCAGGCATTTGGAGCCTGCTTTAAGCACTCTAATTTGTTCAAAGTAATTGTACCGGCCCACAACAACACTCGATGAAGAGCACTGAAGTAGGTTTAAATAGGAGGAATATATAAAAAATACATTGTATTAATTATATATAAGAACTCCACCGGTAATACGCTTACATACATAAGGTAATGTACATACCACAATATATAGTTGTACTACCCGTATGAAGCACAAATTCAACTACGAACGTTTTAACCGCAACAACTTTAATATACGCTATTGGAGCTGGAATTACCGCGGCTGCTGGCACCAGACTTGCCCTCCAATAGGTCCTTGTTAAAGGATTTAAAGTGTACTCATTCCAATTACAGGGCCTCGGATATGAGTCCTGTATTGTTATTTTTCGTCACTACCTCCCCGAACTGGGAGTGGGTAATTTACGCGCCTGCTGCCTTCCTTAGATGTGGTAGCCGTTTCTCAGGCTCCCTCTCCGGAATCGAACCCTGATTCCCCGTTACCCGTTGCAACCATGGTAGTCCTAGATACTACCATCAAAAGTTGATAGGGCAGACATTTGAAAGATCTGTCGTCGGTACGGGACCATACGATCTGCAAGTTATCTAGAGTTCAACCAATTTAACGATCAAATGATCGCT